>NC_079541.1:577500-602500 GCF_003711565.1 Takifugu flavidus
AATATACATAAAGGTCTGTTCAACTCAAATAGAGAAGAAATAGAGGAATGACTATGGAAAGATGCAAAATAAAATGGCTGAAACCATTTGCGTGTTTAATTGACGAAACACAATTGATCCAACACACAAACTCTATTTACACTTCGAATAAATAATATGGGGCTCAGTTTTGTGATCTTCCAATATGGCTGAACGTCTGTGGCTCTTCAGGGGCCCTTCGATGGGTCAGGACGGCTGCCTGGGGCCCTCGGCAGGTGAGAAACCGTCTGTCTCCATCCGCTCTTTGTACTTCAGGAAATCTCTCCTCTTGGTGAAATATTTAACCTGTCAGGACAGAAAGGATGCCTTCAAAGCTGCCCAAGTGCGGCCTTTTATTGGTTTTGAGGGGAACTAACCCACTGAGCAGGACAGCGGCCCTCAAACTGGCTCTGGAGCTGTTGGCAGGCGGAAGCCCTGTCCTGGTTCTGATCCAGACATTTCCACAGCTCATCTCTGGCGTCCCAACACGCTTTTCTCTCGGCGGAGTTCGGAGCTGCCATCGCTGCGTAGGAAAAGATTCGAACGTTGTAAGCGATGCCACTTTGACAAGATTAGGTTTCATCTGTTTTATTTCAAATCTGAGCAGAAACTTAACTCGCTGTCAAGTCGCGTAATCTGTCCGAGCACAAGAGTTGCTAGAAAACACTCACCACAGGTGCGAGATTCTCCCAAAAAATAGGATTGTGCTTCAATCAGCGAGGTGTTTTATACTCCATAGACCTCTGATATCCGTAGTTCTTTATATCTGCAAACCTTCGGAACCGTTTTTAGGTAACCAAACCCTGACCAAAGGACGAGAGTGGCGGCACTTCCGTGTCGCTTAATGATGACGTTGGGTGTGATGCGCCGATATCGCCGTGTGGTGTCGCTGTTGGCCACAAATCAAACTAAAACTTAATGAAATGAAAAGCTGCAGAATCACAGACAAATTATGGAACTGTTTCCCCACAGAATACATTATATTACATTTATATAATGTATAACATTTTAATATGTAAATGTTCTGTGACACATTTTGCAAAACACAAAGTTGTTTTTGTGGAAACTGAGTTACTGAATTTTTCAATTAAGACAATAGTGAGCAGTAAAAATGAATGTTGTCTAAAATAAATTAAGACCAGAGGCCGAAAGTTAAATGTAGATGTTCAAAATGCAACAATGTCAAATATGAGCTGTTTGATGACGCTCGAGCAGCCGAGGTTGTTCCCAGGTTCTCCAGAGTTGTGGACCTTCAGGTGTTCTTCGATGGTGTGACACTGATGGTTGTTCAGAGTTCTGACTGGCAGAACCAACCTGTGTTGTTGAGGAACTCTGTCCCTCGTTTTCTTCATCCTCCTCCTCCTCGGTGATGGACCACAGCACCCACTGGTTGCCATGGTGCCCTGCAGAAATCCCAAGTTGGTGCGCTTGGGTGGACCGAAGGGGAAGAAAAACAAGTGCTCTAATATGGGGGTGAGGTTCTCACCTGGTGTAAGTATTGGCCTTTTGTGTGTGTGTGTTGTGTGTGTGTGTGCATGTGTGTGTGTGTGTGGTGTGTGTGTGTGTGTGCGCGCGTGTGTGCGCGTGTGTGTGTGTGTGTGAGAGAGAGAGAGAGAGAGAGAGGAGGGAGAGAATGTGTTTTGAGTTTCTCTCTTTAAAGGATTCAAAGACAGACTTCATTCACTATTCATCATGCTGCCTTCACTGACCCCCCCTCTCCTCCCCCAGCACCAACTATTCTTTTTTTAGTCTCCAGAAGACATTTAAGCTTATTCAATTTTGATTTGTGTATTTATTTTTTATGAATCCCCAAATGTTGAATTGTTAAAGCACAATTAGTTTAAAGGAGAAGCTGCAGGTCTCCCAAAAACTCCCTTTGATGTTTCCTGGTGTTGATCAAAGACTCGAGTGTGTCCACAAATTAAGCTGCATTCCTGCGTTTGTTCCTGACGAGGTGAAGAAATCCCGTTCTTCTGTAATGGGGGAGGGGGGGAGAGAGGGAGGGGGAGAGAGGAGGGCGGGGAGAAGGGGATAGCACGAGGGGGGGAGAGTAGAAGAGGGGGCTCGGAGGGCGGGGATTCGGACCAAGGGAGGGTGGGAGAGAGGGAGGCTCAGGGGGGGAGCAGATGCCGGGGGTTCGGAGAGAGATTTGGGGACGAGTAGGGAGGGGAGGGAGAGGGGCTTGAGGGGGGGAGCTCTGGGAGATCGGGGGGTTCTTGGCTTCGGACTTTGGGAGAGGGGGAGAGAGGGGAGAGCTTTTTCTCTCTTTCGGGACGAGTTAGGAGAGTTTTTCCTGAGTTGTCTTTCTTTTTTTTCTCTCTCTTTCTTTTCAGAGGCGTTTTCTTCTCTTTTTTTTTTCTCGTTTTTTTCTTTTCGACTCTTTTTCGGGGCTCGAGGGAGGGGGAGAGGGGGGAAGAGAGAGAGAGGGAGAAGACGTTGACCCCTGACTTTCCAGGAGGACCATCTCGCTCTGCTGCAGCTCCAGCAGCCTCCATCATCCACGTGCACGTTCATGATCGACATGAACGTGCACGTGTGAGACTCATGAGCCACAGCTCTGATACCAATCAGACAAACATCCAGATCAATGAGTGCTCGTCAGCCCTGCGGCGTCCAGCGTGCTGCTCTGCTGCTGCTGCTCTGCTGTTGCTGCTGCTGCTGCTGCTGCTGCTGATGCTGCTGCTGCTGTTGCTGCTGCTGCTGCTGCTCTGCTGCTGTGTTCTGCTGCTGCTGCTGCTGCTGTTCTGCTGCTGCTGATGCTGCTGCTGCTGCTGCTGTTGCTTGTGATGCTGCTGCTCTGCTGCTGCTGCTGTTCTGCTGCTGCTGCTGTGCTGCTGCTGTTCTGCTGTTGCTGCTGCTGCTGCTGCTATGCTGCTGCTGTTCTGCTGCGCTGCTGCTGCTGCTGCTTGCTGCTGCTGTTGCTTGCTGCTGGGCTGCTGCTGCTGCTGTGCTGTTCGCTGCTGCTGCTGCTGCTCTGCTGCTGCTGCTGCTGCTGCTGCTGCTCTGCTGCTGCTGCTCTGCTGCTGTTGCTGCTGCTGCTGCTGCTGCTCTGCTGCTGCTGTTCTGCTGCTGCTCTGCTGCTGATGTTCTGCTGCTGCTGCTGATGCTGCTGCTGCTGCTGCTGCTGTTGCTGCTGCTCTGCGCTCTGCTCTGCTGCTGTTGCTGCTGGCCTGCTGCTGCTGCTCTGCTGCTGCTGCTGCTCTGCTGCTGCTGCTCTGCTGCTGTTCTGCTGCTGCTGCTGCTGCCTCTGCTGCTGCTGCTGTGCTCTGCTGCTGCTGCTGCTGCTGCTGCTCTGCTGCTGCGCTGCTGCTGCTGCTCTGCTGCTGCTGCTCTGCTGCTGCTCTGCTGCTGCTGCTCTGCTGCTCTGCTGCTGCTGCTCTGCTGCTGCTGCTCTGCTGCTGCTGCTCTGCTGCTGCTGCTGTGCTCTGCTGCTGCTGCTGCTGCTCTGCTGCTCTGCTGCTGCTGCTGCTGCTGCTCTGCTGCTGTTGCTGCTCTGCTACTGCTGCTGCCTGCTGCTGTTCTTTGCTGCTGCTGCTATGCTCTCTGCTGCTGCTGCTGCTCTGCTGCTGCTGCTCTGCTGCTGCTGCTGCTGCTGCTCTGCTGCTGCTGCTCTGCTGTGCTGCTCTGCTGCTCTGCTGCTGCTGCTCTGCTGCTGCTGATTGCTGCTGCTCTGCTGCTGCTGCTCTGCTGCTCTGCTGCTCTGCTGCTGCTCTGCTGTTGCCTGTCTGCTGCTGCTGCTCTGCTGCTGCTCTGCTGTTGCTCTGCTGCTGCTCTGCTGCTCTGCTGCTCTGACCTAGATGAACTCATGTTGCAGTGTTGACCTGCTGCTCTCTCTTCACGCAGCCATAAAAAGCAAAGCGGAGGCTCATAATCTATAATCCAACAGCTGCACTGAAGAGCAAATCAGCTTTTCCACAGCCGGCAACAGAAAAAAGCTCAGGATACTTTAGAGGAGGCGACACTGTTCGTGTGTACACCTGTCAGAGCAGGAAGCGTGTGTGTGGTGTGTGTGTGTTGTGTTGGGTGTGTTGTGTGTGTGTGTGGGTGTGTGGGGGGGGGGGGGGGGTGTTAAGTAAATTTGATCCATTTTTACGCTGCCTTGTGTCAGACCGGTCTTGTTACATAAGAGGCCGTTTCTCCTCCAGTTTCTTTCATCTTCTTTGTTCTCTTCCTCGTCTGTTCCTTTCATCCCGTCTGTATATGATCACAGTCAACACGTTCTTCCACCCCTGCTTGATGCTCTTCACACACTCTCACACACACCGGATGGTCAGCGGCAGAGAGGGTGTTGTAACAAGCATCCAGAGGAATGTTGGTCCAACAAGTGCGATACAACTCTGGCGGAATTAAACGAGGATTAGCTGCTTTAATTTATGCTAATAGATGCAGACGGAGTAATGAGAGCAGAACCTTATTGTGCCACTCTCACAAACATGCACAAGAAGCCGACTGTAGCAGTAACGAAGGTGCTTCACACTCGGGAGGTATAAGTGTGTGTGTGTGTGTGTGTGTGGTGGGGGGGGGGGGGGTCCTGGTTGGTCCTCTTGTGAACTGTATCCCAGGATTTGATTAGATTCAAGTAAACACTTGGAGCAGCTCCGAGAGCTCTGTTTCTGCCCCAGAGTCTCTGTTTATGTGCCGTAAGTGTGGTTATTATGGGATTATTTAGGGTTGGAACCATCCTCACCATCTATGGACACTCTTATATTGCATATTGCTCCATTAGCAAGGACAAAGTTCATGTCTAATTTAACGCAGAGCTCTTTCAAAGACTAATCTGAATGATAATCTACTAAATCCCACATAGATAAAAGCCATGAAATCACATGTGCACGTGCCTGTAGTGATAGAATAAGAATATTACTATTAAGGGCAGTGGGCGGCGCTCACACGCACAGCCGCGTCTCCGCTACCTGCGTCCTATAACCGACCAGCCTGCGCGTTCACCCCCATCCCGATCCGATCCGAGCCAAGCCAAAAGCAGCGCATCCTGCCCCCCCCCCACCCCCCGCGCGCCAAACGCGAGCGGCGCAGAGCGGAGCGATGAGCCGCTAGCGCATCTTTACGCACCCGTGTCACCGCAGCGCCGCTTCCGTCTCCAAACGTGCGATTTTCCCTCCGAGACCATGGACGCGCCACTTCTCCGGAGCCACATCTTCATCTCCCGTTTGCTCCTTTTCAGCCAGATCGGTAAGAAAGCTGCATGCGAGGGGGGGTCGAGCCGTTGTGTCGCTGTCAGCGGTCGCGTCGCAACAGTGTTTGTGACCCAGCGGCGGGGAAACGATCGCACGCGCAGATTCATCGCATGTTCGCCTCGACATGGGTTCGATACTCGCGAAGCCTCAAGTTGGTGTTCCGGGGTCTCTGACAGGAGCCGCGCATTAGAACACGAGTCGAAGGAGGCTGGCGGTTCCAAAGCTTCCCGCACCTTCTCCTGGAGGACCCGAGTTTGACTCCCCTTCTTCATTTCTCCCACATTCCAAAAGTGTCATTCTTCGTTAGCTGTTAGTTCTGCTTATGTAAGACCGAAGAGGTCCAGGTCGGCTGTTTGTGGTGATGGGAAGAGCGTTCGTTTGTGTCAACCGAGGCTGAGAGCACAGATCTGTTGTGGTAATCAGGTCTTTTGAGGCATCGTGTAGGCACCAGTTCCAGTCCCCACCAGGGTCCTCTCCTGAGAGCCTGGTCCTGCTCTGAGTTTCCTCCTGTTAAAAGGGGCTTTTTGTTTTTGTTTGAGGGACGATCCTGACATTAAAGTTACATTGAAAATCCCACATTTTCCGCTCATCCAGGGACAGACGGACCCCAGATGTTTCATTCCCTGATCTGGACACGGGGGGAAATGTGGGATGTTCCCAAGCGTGTTTAGGTTTCCCAAACACAATTCCTGTTCCTTCGATGACCTTTAACCTTAAGGGCGAGACGCGCCTTTAATACGGCTCGAGGGCGAAGCGTGACAGATGTGAGGGAGCTGCTGGCGCCGTCATTCAGTCCTCAGACCTCCTCCTGGTTCGGTTCTAATCCCACTGATGCTGCAACAACAGGGACGTTTGGACACGTCAGATTATTGCTGACGTGTTGCCCTCTGTGTGTGGTGTGTGGTGTGTGTGGTGTGTGTGTGTGTGTGTGTGGTGTGTGTGTGTTCATCGGTGGCTTTAACCCTTCCAGCCGTCTATCTTTAACTCTTTTGACTCTGATGTTCTCAAAAAAAGGCTGAGAGAAGAAAGAACGACTCGAGAACTCATGTTTGTAGTCCTTTAACCACCAAACATTCTCTGGACTACAAGACCCAGCTGACATGAAATCCGGGATTTTTTTATGTCCGATTTGAGACTAAATGTGGCTTCACTGAACGCAAAGTTCACGTTGAGTGTGGAGCTCAGCAGCGGCGCCGTCGGCCCGTCTGAACAGGTTTGGACGTCTTTGGCTTCACACGTCTGCAGCTGTCATCACAACCAGCTGTGCTGGATTAGGAGACGCGGCTGGACTCCTGTCCTCCACGTCCAGAGTGCTTCCTGGACATTAAGTGGTTGAGCCTCGTGTGTTCCCGTATCTCCGCCTGCTCCAGCTGCGCGTGCACAGCGGCGAGCTGCTTCATCTCCTCTGAAAGGCTCACAGAAATCATCTCAATCCTGCAGCCATCTGGGCCCCAACAGGCCTGGACGACTCGTTCGTGAGCCTCCTGAACAGGCCGATCCGTGCAGGGAGCTCCTGCTGGAGCCCCTTCCTGGACCATATGCTTCCCCTCCATACATCTGACCCCTCAGAGTTCCTCACACCGGCCCCGCTGATGCAGCTTCAGATATTTGGATTTACGTTGGTTGTTCGTGAAGCATTGTAGGATTGTCAAAGACATCATCGGTTATAGAGCCGAGAGGCTGGTCCAGAGAGGACACCGGCCCGTCCCGTCCCCGTTGTGCTTCATCATACGTCCTCCTGAGACACCATCTGGCTGCCCGGAGGCTCGTATCCGGTGGCATAACCGGGGAGCAGAAGAAGGTGGGGGCAGGAAAAGAGGCGGAGGAGGAGGAGGAGGAGGAGGAGGGGAGGAGGAGGAGGAGGAGAGGAGGAGGAGGAGGAGGAGGAGGAGGAGGAGGAGGAGGAGGAGGAGGAGGAGGAGGAGGAGGAGGAGGGGGGGGGAGGGGAGGGGAGGGGAGGGGGAGGAGGAGAGGAGAGGAGAGGATGAGGAGAGGAGAGGAGAGGAGAGGAGAGGAGAGGAGAGGAGAGGAGGAGGGGGGGAGGGGAAGGAGGGGGGGAGGGGAGAGGAGAGGAGAGGAGAGGAGAGGAGAGGAGAGGAGAGGAGAGGAGAGAGAGGAGAGGAGAGGAGAGGACTTCCTGCTGGAGCCAACCCTCTCAAGGAGGGGATCCTGAAAGGAAACAGCCTGCTGGCAACAACGAGCCCCACGTCCTTCAGAGGAGCTCAGGGGGAAGAAGCAGAGAGAGAAGAAGAGGCGAAGAGAAGCCGGAAGAAGAGAAGAAGAGAAGGGAGAAGAAGAGAAGGGAAAAGAGACGAGGAGTAGAGGAGAGAGGAGAAGGGAGAGAAGAGGAAGGAAGAAGCAGGATAGAGAGAGAAGAGAGAGAAGGAGAAGAGAAGAGAAGGAAGAGAAGAAAGAGTAAGAAGAGAAGCGACGAAAGGAGAGAAGAGAAGCAAAGAGAAGAGAAGAGAAGAGAGAAGCGAGAGGAAAGAAGAGACTAGCCTCGCAACGCACTAATAGCATAGCAGAGACTCTCCTATTCCTCTCTCTTCCTCTCCTCTCCTCTCCTCTCATCTATCCTCTCTCCTCTCTCTCATCTCCTCATCTCCTCTCCTCTACAGTAATAATTGCATCTCTATCCTTCCAGCTTTATCTCCGTTCTTAAGATGAGATTATGCGTCTGCAAACCTACAAACATGCGTGTGCACGTGCACACGGCTCAGCTCAGCCAAGCAGCCAAATAAAAAGTCTTCGGCGAGGCAGATAAATCTCGTTAGAAAGATTTTCCAAAGCCGTCTTAACTGTCTGGTTTGGAGCGGAAAAGGTATAATCTGATTTTCTTTAGTTTTTGGCGTTTTCTTTGAGAGATAATGATACTTTAGTCGGGAAAAAAAACTCCAATCGCTTCCTAAATGTAAACTCTTTTATGGAAAATATGATTTGTTGGGCTGTTTAGTCATTTTAAAGCCTAAAGTTGATCTTTGGCCTGATAAAGGTGTGTTGGCACAGCTGGAAGCACAGATGTTGTGCTGCTTTCTCCTCATCAGGCCTCCTCTCCACTGCTCTTTCATCCACCTCCTTTGGTCTCGGACCGTCGCTTTAAAGCTGCTTCGCTTTGATGCCCGACATCCTACAGGGACACTGAGACGCTTGTCGTTGCTGAGTTTCTTCGGTGGTTGTCGGATGACTCCAACACCGATGACGCCATTATTTTATGCTCTTTGAGCGTTTCGTGTGAGGAAATTGAGATTTTTAGCAGTTCCAGTGTAAATCTGGACCTTTTGGTGCTGCTGCAGACATGGATGAGGAGCGTCTTTAGCCATTAGCAACGACAACGAGCGTCAGGAAGGAGGTGGAGATGATGCTGAAGCTGGAGAGCTTCCATAACGAGGGTTGATGAAGAGGGAAGAGCTGGAGTTTCATCCCGGTGGAGCATCACGTAGGTGATCATGGAAGGATGATGTGGTTGTTGTCACGAGGTTGCTTTCAACTCTGGATGAGGACCTACAGCAGAGGTCAGAGGTCACCTCCATCAGAGATCCTGATACTCAAGAGGCCAGTCCACACACACACACACACACACACACCACACACACACACACACACACACACACACACACACTAACAGATCTGGTACCATGACCCTTCAGTCAAACCCAGAAAGGAGTCCTGATGGTTCTGGGCTCGAGACAGAGAGTCGGAACAGAAAGCCGACAGGAAGTCAGGGTGTTCCGCACGCCATCAAAGCCTCCCCTGTTGTCATGACGCTGTGAATGGTTGTCATGGAAACACTACTGATTCAGGCTGAATGCTGATGGGAAAACATTTTGATTAGATTCCTCATTGGAGGAAGATCCTCAGCAGCCTCAGCGCCCGATGCTGGAGTGGACACAAAATCAATGTGAGGAGCAAAGAATCGGCTTCAAACAAACAACCTTTATTCAGCAAGTGACCCCCCCCCCCCACCACCTTTGAGCCTTTTGGTGTTCCTTCTGAGTAACAGCAGCAGATCTCAGCAGATCCCTTAAGATGATCAGTGGCTACACATCAGATCAATCATGACATGAGCAGCATAAACATCCAGGAGTGATGCAGGAGAGCACGCACGCACGCACGCACGCACGCACACACACACACACCACACACACACACACACACACACACACACACACTCTTTTCTGTGTTGGGATCTGAATGCCATTCCAGAACATCCCACTCTTGATACTGTTTACACAGGAACTCTTTCCAAATTCTGCCTTTGCATCTGTGGGAGCCACAGATCTGTTTCCATCCCTGCTGGAATCCCTGATCCCTCTTTATTCGCTGATTTAAAGCCAGAGGCGAAGACACGAGGACGGCAGGTTTGACTTCCTCTTAAAGAATCTCCTTCTGGGTGAATCAAAAAGGTTCATCGTTCCCTTAAATCATTTAAGGTCAGGAACATTTGTCTTTGGAAAGGAACTTTTTTACCTTAAAATCTGTGGTTGTGACCCTGAGACAAGTGCTAAAGCTAATGCTAACTAGCCAGCTGCTACTGTAATTTACCGCATTTATATGTCAAACATTGTGTTCTGGATTGTGTGAATAGTGTGAACTAAACTGCTCCGTTGGGTCGTCCTGGTCCTCTTGTAACCCAACTCCACCCCCCCACCTCAAGATAATGAAGCACTCGTAACGTGGCGATCGTTGGGCCCCAGATCACCTTTCAGTTGTTAACATTGGGCGCTTTCAGAACGTATTAAATAACAGGACATTTGGCTTTTATTGGTCTTTTCTGGGGCCAAACAGCTCCCCAGGAATTTGTTGTCCCTCCTCCTGTCATAGCAGGCTTGTCTCCTCACAACGTGTGTGTGTGTGTGTGTGTGTGTACAAGTGTTGGGGGTTTAACTCCCCAGCTGTTCTACTGCATTACCACCTCCATCTCGGGGGCCCCAAATTCTCACGGTCACCTCCAGCCTCGTTCCCGTGTCTTCAGCAGCAAACGGAGGGCGAGCGGCTCCACGTTCTCCATGAAACACACGCAGATGGCAGCGATAGACTTGTTCTATACGGTTTTATATTGCACTCTTACGTCTGTTGTGTCCCTGCGAACAACGTGGTGCTTGTTTAGAACTCTGGTCCAGGCTTCTCCGTTTGTTGGGAACTCATTGGGTTTCATTTGTTCGCTGAACCGGGCGTAGACACGGCGAGCTCGTATCCAGTCAGACAAACGATGGTGCGTTCAAGAGCAGCAACAGAGAGACAGTGTGAGAGGCAGAAATTGAGTTTTAGTTGTTTCTTTGACTCATTGTAGCTGAGCGCTATATAAGCTATAGTCTGGCCCCCAGAGGTGTGTGTGTGTGTGTGTGTGTGGGTGGGTGTGTGGACAGGTGTCCCATTATGTTTGGCGCCCATCATGACTCCATTCGTGGTCTGAATGTCAAAGCTGAAGACATCAGACGTCACGGCGACCGATCTGAGGGACAAAACGTTGATTCTCAAAACACGAGGATGGAAAATAATGATATAATTTAGTGTGAGACACATTCCACGTTGTTCTTTTCAGTTTTCCCTCCCACATGAATGAATGGGAAAATCAGGCCGTGCAGCTGTGGGGATGAAAGGTTCCTCTGCAGGAATTCTCAGCCCCCAGAGACCTGCTGGTCATCGCCCCTCTGGGACCAGCTCACGATGGGTTAAAGCCCAGAAGATGTGAGGCAGCTGGGAGACGTGAACCATCCAACGTGGGTCCTGATGTGAGCGGGCTGCTGACAGCAGCTTCATGTCCCGTCGGTGTGGGAAGGACAGGTCACGACCCCGCTGTCAACGTATGGGAGGCATTAAAGCTGCCTGAGTGAAGCGGTTCCAAGGTTCAAAGGTCAAGGCGGAGGTGTAAATCTCGTCACACACATGTGGGGGGAGCTCGGCCTGGTGAGAGGATGTGCCTGATGGAGGTCTCAGGTGGTCTCAGGTGTCTCCCTCCTCCAGCTTTTCATTGCGCTCCAGTATTTCTGCTCCCGGCCGACAGCTGTGGACTCAGGAAGAGGAGGAGAGACGGCGTGAGAGCAGATTTTAGCGTTTCGCTCCCCTCTCAGATGTTAAACACCGAGAATCTGAGCACCTTCGGAGAACCACAGGTTCTCCCTCAGCCAAACCCTGAAGGATTCTGGTCCTGAGGAACCTGAACAGCCCAGGTGGGTTGAATAAAAGAGGAGGAGTTTGGTGCTGGTCGCCGTCGCCCTGTAAAGCTGTTTCTGGAGAACGAGGTTATCCTGGGAAATGTGGGTCATCGGCTGTGATCATTGTCTCCCCGCGAACGGGTGTTCTCCCAATTATCCGTCTGAAAGACGGTGAGTCAGTTGCGGACGACATTTGGCCACACATCCAGCACCGTCCTCCATTAGTTCCTCTTGGCCTGTTTTCAGCTCTGTCTGAGCTGTTTCCTGCAGACCTACTGAGGGCTTCATGCTGCTGGAAGACCTGCTTCCAAGCTTTGAATCCTCTATTCTGGAGTAACATTGGAGAACTGAACCACTGGGACCTCACTAATCAGCCATAAAAATGTAAAAAATGCTCCCTAATTGAATTCTAACTGTGTCCCAGTGTTGTAGTTGCAGGTCTTTTAAAGCAACCAGACCCTCTCTTAAATGGAAAAGTTAGATAAGAACCCTTTAGTGGGATGTTGAAAGCCATTAGTGCTGCTTCAGAGCTCCGCTCTTCACTGGTCCCCTTTCTTGTCCCGCTTCCGTTCACGTCCCTCGTCTGGATTTTCCAGGCTGTTATAAATGTCGACATTATGGGCTGAATTTAGAGGTGGCAGCTTAAATGGTTCCACCTGCGGGAAGCGAAGCCATCAAAGGAGCCGTCTCCTGACGTTTATCCCTGCCGGCTTCCTCCCAGACTGCTCTTCTTTCACCTCCCACTTCGATTAAATGGTCATAAAAGTCTGGACGCTGCTCCGGTCGGTCTGGATGTCTCAATCATCCAGTTATTAGCTCAACGGACGCCTTATTTTTAGGGCCTCTGAGTCCCAGCTTATGTACTGAAGGAGCCGTTTCTCCTGTTTTTAAACCATCTCTAACTTTCATTTAATTAGCAAACCGATGAGAGAAGAGTTTTACCCCCCCCCCCCCCCCCCCCCCCCCCCTTGAGGCTGCATCTGCATCTGGATTTGATGAATATTCATCGACGCAGAAGATTTTGCAGATGATACAGAAGAGCTTTGTGTTCAGCGTTGATGCACAGCCTCGCGTGCCTTCACACACTCCCACATTGTGTCCTGGTGTTACACCAACAGACCTACTGTCTTCTGGCTATGGCGCTGGGTTGCCCGTGACCTAAATCTGGGTCGACGCAGGCGCCCTCCGCTCCTCCAGAGGTTTTTGGGCTTTAGAGAGAGACTTTATGGTTTAATTACCTCTCAAGCTTCAGTCTCATCTTTGTTGAGCTTCTGTGGTGCTGACTTAGCTTAGCAACAGGTTCTGGTGGATTTCCTGGGTGGTCCCACTGAAAGCTGCCGTTAGGGTGCCCAATAAATGGAGCCAAATATTGATTTTTCCCCAGCACCAGTAGTTGATAATGGGGAGACTCCAGTGGCCCCCGGACCTCAGCTCAGCCTCCTGTCGACCACCGAAGATCATCATTCAGAAAACGCTCAAACTTTAAGAGAAATGTTGCTGACAGCAGATCGATGATTCAAATCGATCTCCTGACGTCTCCTCCTGTCGGGTCTTATTCTCAGAGCAGAATTACTGTCTGGAACGCACACACACACACACACACACACACACACACACTTGCGGCGGCGCCCGACGAGGGGGATTTTAAGGTGGCGTTTGTGTTTAAACCAACACTGATGAGCTTTCTGTGGTTTTCTGATCCAGTGGTGGCAGCAGAGCCGGTGGGTCCAGGCCTGAGGAAGCTCCCCGAGGCCATCGAGTGGTCGTATTCAGGTCAGTATCAGTTTGATGTCTCACTGATTCGCGTGATTCCAATGCAGCCAAAAGAGTTCGGACCGAAGCGGCTTTGATATCGCTGCTTCATGAGGCCCAGCTGTGTGTTCACGTGTTATCTCTCATTACTTCGGTTCTATTTCCTTAGAGTTCTGTCATGATACTGTCCTGTCCTGTTCCTCCCCTCAGCCAGGGTTCTGCTCCGATTGTCTCCATCAAACTGAACAGTCTGAGTATCAGAGGAAATGAAGGCCTTGTCCAGGAACGTCTCCTGGGAGCGAGCCTTGATCCGCCCGCGGCCATATGGTGGGATGACATGAGCTAACTCAGCACGGAGCCCCCCGCTGGGTAAACCGGTGGTCCGACAGAAACAAAGAGTGGACGTAGACAGACAATAATGATCCCAGAGGGAGAGATTAGCCTCTTCATGTTTGGGGGAATCAGGAGGAACTATCGGACTCAGTGGGGTTAAAGAAGCTATTAAAACCTCTTAACCTGTGCGGGGATGGAACACACGTCACGCGTCCATCAGCTCTGCAGCTCTAGAAAAATAAAACACGGTGAAGCTTCAGACCTCCACCGATTCAGCAGCTGTGTTTAGTAGCTGACCTTTAGTCTAACTCACCTGGAACAGCAGCCATACAGGACCTATAGGATCCATATACAGGACCTATAGGATCCATACAGGACCTATAGGATCCATACAGGACCTATAGGAGTTCATTATTGCACATCCGTGCTTTTGAGTCTGTACTTTCCATCACTGCTGCCTCCTTCTCTGGCTGAGCTGAAGTGCATTGTGGGAAACGTCCCTGTCCCGAGTCCACTCCGGTCTGGACCGTTGCGTTCTTGATCAAATGGGCGGAGCAAAGTTTTACAGAGTCTTTCATCACGACGAAAGAGAACTGACTTGGATTCATGCTGCAGTAAATGCACACGCTACTGGAATGTGAGTGTGCGTGTGGTGTGTGTGTGTGTGTGTGTGTGTGTGTGAGTGTGTGTGTGTGAGTGTGGTGCCTTGTGTTGTGCACTGAACTGTAGGTAAAAGCATTAACATGTGAAAGAAACACGCTTCATTGTGAGGCACCGAGCAGTTTAGTTTCTGAGTTAAGGGGGGGGGGGGGGTCAGGAGGAGAAGGGGGGGTCAGGAGGAGGAGGGGGGGTTAGGAGGGGGGGTTAGGAGGGGGGGTTAGGGTTAGAGTGGCAGCGGAGGAGAGTTGAGATTTTGATTCTCTCCCTAACTGAATCTCTCCGCAGTAACGATTAATTGTAACAGTTTTCTAAATTCTTCTCCTGTTTAAGGGGATTAAAGGTTTTATTTGTTATTATCATGGAGCTGCACCTTCTCAATGCTGTCCTCATCAGTCCCCTCTACCTTCTCTCCAGGGGGTCCCTGAGATCCTTCTGTCTGGATGACACCTCCAGGGGCCCCATCTGTTCTGAGTGTGTGCACGAGCGTGCGCGTTCCTGTAATCCGCCGTTTCCTTTTCTGGCAAAAGTGGGGATCCGTTTCATAGATGGACCGCCTTTGATGCGGCTGCAGCATCGCATCACTTCCTGTTGCTCCTGGGCTGTGGCGGCCGGCAGAGGTGGACGTGCACGAGCAGAAATCAGCGCCCATGTTCTCAGCTGCTCCCAGTCACCAGACGTTCAGGCTGCTCTTCTGCTCTAGTTGCTGCTCCGCAGCTCCTGATGGGGGACGAGTTAATGACGCAGAGGTGTGTGTGTGAGTGTGTGTTCTGCTATTAAAGGAAAAGCATCCATCCCTCTCCCAGTTCCAGCTTTTGCTCCCCGCACCACCAGTGAGCTGGTGGCTTCATGGATGAATCAGGCTCCTCCGCCGCCCAACACGTTGTCATAGTCACGTCTAGACAGACGCTCAGGGGCCTCTGATGCTTTCTTCTTCTTTCTGAATAATCTGACAGATCTGCTCGCTGCTGGTGTGTCTGACGCTCTATTGTCGACATTCCTCACATCTCCCTGGATGTCTGGTGTGTGTGTGTGTGTGTGTGTGTGTGTGTGAGGCAGCCGATCACCACCATTCATAATAGATTCATTCACAAGCTTAGATCTCATCACCCTCAGGCGCACTCCTCTGCATCAAACTCTCTCCCTGTGTGTGTGTGTGTGTGTGTGTGTGTGTGTGTGTGTGTGTGTGTGTGTGTGATCTCACTCAGTCTATGGAGACAGCAGCACAGGCAGGTTAGTCAGACTAAAGCCAACAACCATTAGAAATGTCTGACCAATGGGGGCGAAAGGTCACCGTGGATCGATGACCTTCAGGTGACCTCTAGGTCAAGGCCCACGTCAGCTTTAGGTACCAGGCAGAATCAGGTGTCCCCTGTGATCCAGGGGGGCTCGGCTGGCCCCTCCTGAGACCCTCCGTCCTGGGTTCTTCACACTCGGAGCATCAATCTTCTCCACTTCTCAACAGGTTGTGAGTCCACCTGGGAGTCACGGCTCCACCTTTAGGGGGGTTTGGCTGTGGCAGCTGCACGCTGAGAACGATTCAGCCTCTTTTAGCTGCTGAATATTTGATGGCGATCCAGCTATTTTTTGCCAGCGGTGATGCAAAAAGGAGCAGACAGACCTCGAGCACCCTCTCCACAAACGAGCGCTCCATTATTCACTTTAATAATCCTGCACGCTCCCTGGACGCCAGCGAGGAGCCTCCCTGGTTTGGGAGCAGGCGGGTGGTGTGCAGAGACGCTTGGAAGACCTTTCCTGACCAGATCTGCAGGGAAACACGTCCTGATTATCCTCCTGTCCTCAGAGGAGCAGCTGGAATCAGCTCATCGGGTCGTTACCTTTCTAGAGGGTGAAATCATGACGCGCCGGCATCTCAGAGACACTAATGAGAAAAGAGCTCTAATGAGAAAAGACAAGTTGGAATTAGAGAGGTGGTTTCAAACCCTCGGCTGGATGCGGGTGGCTACACGTGCACGTGTCTGTTTTGGGGTTAAAACGAACGTGAGGAAACGTGGCTCCAGGGCTTTTCTCCTCCATTCCTCCGACCCGTCGGCTACCTGTTGCCATGGCAGCGCTGTAACAGCGGTGCTGTCGGATGAGGCTGCAGCGATACCTTGACGACCCCATCGAGGGCTCCTGAGCACACGGACACGTGGAGGCTGATGTGGAACGTTTCCTGTTCCCGTTGTTGAAGCAGGCTGAGAAGGAAACGCTGTTGAAAAGGTCGAGGGAAAAGCCGGTTTAATCGAGTGTGACCAGTTACGGTTACACCATCTGCTCTGACCTCATTAGCACCATCGCTTTTACGCTGTGCTGGGAAACAACACACACACTCGTTTATGGGATGTGGCTGTAGGTAAAGGGCAGATCGTTATCAAGAGGAAGATCCCCCAAAACACCGAGTTTCTCTTCTGTCAGCGGAGCACAAAAGAATAAATCAAAACATGCTGCTGTCATGGCGATCATGTGACAGGAAGCTGTGGAGTCACACACATCAAAACTCTTCTGAGGACAGAAATAGTCCATTCTTCCTCTTCGCCTTTGCTTTTTCTAATTAGGCTGTGTGTGTGTGTGTGTGTGTGTGTGTGTGTGTGCGTGCGCGTGTGTGTGTTTCCGTGTTTGGCTGATGTTGGTAATTCGTTTACATTATTAATGGGAGAATTCTTGACAGAAGCGACCCCCCCCCCCCCACAGACCCCAGAACAGTCTGAGCAGGATTGTTGTGGCTCCGCCTCCGATGTGAAACCAACACAGTTCAAAAGAACAGCCAGACGAGACTCGCGCATGTTTAATTCACACACGGAGACACGCAGAACGTTCAGCTGGCGATGTTTCACCTACATTCCCACAATCTGCCCTCGTTACAGCTGTTCTCCTGTCGCTGTCGCCATAGCGATCATCCGGGCCTTTATGGGCTATATTTAAACAAACCTGTGAAGTGTGAAGCTCACCGTTAACATCACCCCCGACGCTCTCGGCCGCAGGGACGCTGAACCAGCACAGCTGGGGTAGGAGGTACCCATCCTGCACTGGGGCCCGCCAGTCACCTGTGGACATCGATGAGACCTTCACCCAGGTCAGGAAGCGGTACCAGAACCTGCAGTTCGAAGGCTGGGAGGAAGTGACAGCGGAGTCCAGCACCATCCACAACAATGGGAAAACTGGTATGAGCTTCTCCTGTTTCCCCTGCGGCAGGTTCTGGTCGCCATGGCAGCGTCCCGGAGGTCAGGGCTTCCTGAACCACGTAGTCGTCTTTGTACTGGCAGCTCAGAGGAACCTTTGTGTGTTTTCACTTCTAACTGGTCTTTAAGGTGGACGGTAGTAAAGTTCTGTAGCCCCGTGACCCCCCCGTCAGTACACCGGCCAGCTTTAGGGGACGCGCCCCCCAGTTTGAAAACCCCTGCAATAGATCATTTTAGTTATTTTGAAGGTTGCGTCGGCCCAACGAGACTCTTTCGGTCAGTCTTGTTCCCATGTGACCAGGATCCAGACCCTCTTTAGAATCATCTCAATATGGCGGTTTGGTAACATCTCTGTTACTGTTACTTTATGGATGTAGCGTTTTTCTAAAGGTCAAAGGGGATTTTCAGCTTTGGAGCAGCTGTTTCCAGTGTTTGAGGCCATAAAAATAGATACATTTGTGCTGCCGCAGAGACATTTAGGATCCAATAGCAGCACAGATATTGTTCCAGGATTCTGCTGCCACCACTGAAAACACACTTTAATCTCTAGATGTGGGAAGAAAGATTAACTTTCATGATGTAGAACAGAGGTGATTCACAACTTCGAGGTTAATGAGCGGCGGAGGCGTCGAGGATTTAGAGGAGAACAAGCCAGGAAACGTAATTGAGAGAGGGAGGAAGCCACAGGGACAACAGCTCTGAGGGCTCTGGTGGGGGCAGGAAGAAGCTTGGCGTCCAGAGGGAGGGAAGAGACCCAGAAACACAAAAGAAGCAACAAAAGAGGGAGGAATAAAAATGTATCAGGAGAGAAAATGAGCAGCAAAGACAGCGAAATCATCACATCTCTTTAATACCTCCTGTAATAACCTTTATGTTATTATTCTCTGCGAGACAATCTGTTATTTCCATACAGCCAGAGAGGAAATCGCATATTAAACTGATTTATGGTCAGAATAAGAGATCATGTCGAGATTTAGCCTCAGAAACATTTGATGCTTCTCTTTGATGTTGGCATGGTGAGAAAAGTCTGAATAGATCTGTAATAAAAACATGTTAGCATCGCTCACAAGCTGCATCAGCGTGTAATAAACAGCAGCAGTGTGTAATAAACAGAAGCAGTCTGTAATAACCAGCAGCAGTGTGTAATAAACAGCAGCAGCGTGTAATAAACAGCAGCAGTCTGTAATAAACAGCAGCAGTCTGTAATAAACAGCAGCAGCGTGTAATAACCAGCAGCAGTCTGTAATAACCAGCAGCAGTCTGTAATAAACAGCAGCAGCGTGTAATAACCAGCAGCAGTCTGTAATAAACAGCAGCAGCAGCGTGTAATAACCAGCAGCAGTCTGTATAAACAGCAGCAGCAGCGTGTAATAACCAGCAGCAGCGTGTAATAACCAGCAGCAGTCTGTAATAAACACAGGGGAGGGTGGATGTCTGCATAATAAAACATTTTCGCTCCTAAACGTTCCGCTCCCGGTCTAACGGTGCTCTGCAGTGGCCATCGTGGTGGACGGGGACTTCTTTGTGAGCGGCGGAGGGCTGAGCTCCAGGTTCCGTGTGGGCAGGATCACCTTCCACTGGGGCCACTGTAACACAACATCCGAGGGTTCTGAACACAGCCTGAACGGGAGGACATATCCGCTGGAGGTACCGAGTTCCAGCCCTCTTTCTTCAGCCCTTTGTGCTCCATGGAGGTCAGGGGTCAGTTAAGTGGCTTTTTTCCTTTGATCCAGATGCAGATCTACTGCCACGATCCAGAGGACTTCCAAACTCTGGATGAGGCTATAAAGGGTGGAGGAAGGGTCGCCGCGTTAGCTGTGCTCTTTGAGGTCGGCTGACCTTGACCCCTAGTCCCTCCTTCAATAATTATTATAAAACTTGAACTGACTTTAAATCTTCCTCCTCACAGCTCAGCTTGGAAGACAATGAGAACTTCCAGCCTGTTACAGATGCCATCAACACTGTCAGCAGGTTTGGTAAGTCAAGAGCACCCAACTACTGTTAGCTTAGCAACCGTAGCGTGACCTCAGCTGTAACGTGTGTTTCTCTGTTCTCTCAGGTAAAAGTGGATCCCTGGAGGCCTTCAGCTTGCGGTCCTTGCTGCCTACGAACACAGATAAATACTTCATCTACAACGGCTCCCTGACTGCACCCCCGTGCTCTGAAACGGTGGAGTGGATTGTCTTTAAACAGACTGTGGCCATATCAGAAACGCAGGTGTGCATCACACGTCCTGCCGCTACAGGCTAATTCATGACAGCAACAATCCCTCCAGGAAGTGATGTCATCATCTCGGTCTGTTGACCCGTTTCTGTCTCCACCTGCTCCCAGTTGGAGGTGTTTTGTGAGGTGATGACGATGGAGCAGGCTGGATACGTGATGCTGACGGACTACCTGCAGAACAACTTCAGGCTGCAGCAGCAGCAGTTCGCGGGTCAGGTGTTCGCCTCGTACACCGGAGTGGAGGACGTTCTCCCCCCCAGTAGGTCACCACGCAGCACGATCATCATGTGTCGTGGGCCTGTTCACCTACCAGGGGAACTCTATTTAAAACTAAAGTCCTCAGAAAAGGCAGCAGCTGCAGACACACATGCTAACACCCCCACTCAGTCCCAACATCTCCTCCCCTGTGAAGACTCCTCATTTAAATATTTCATTCTTGTCTTTTTTGCCGGCTCTTTATGTCAGGCTTAATTTGAGTTATTTCCTCTCAACGTTTCGTATCTAGTCTGCAGTTCAGAGCCGGAAAATGTTCAGGCTGATGCCCAGAACGACACGACCATGGTGGTGACATGGGAGCGTCCCAGGGCGGTCTACGGTACCACCATCGACTGGTACACTGTCACCTATCAGAGGCTGCAGGGCCGAGACCAGGTCAAGCAGGAGTACAGGACAGATGGGGATCAGGATGTGGTGAGAAAGACAGAGATATTCTCTCCGTTAGCATCCTGTTGTTGACGGGATCCAGATCAATCACAACGATCAAATGGTTTATTGACGCCGTGACAGGTCACTGAGCAGCCAATGCTGCGAGCGTGAGGACTGAATGGATGTGGCTCTGGACCAGCTGACAATCTTTTAAATTCCAATTTGCTTTGTTTTCCAATTTAACACAACTATACGAATCGTATAGATTTTATGAATATATGTGGCGTTTGTGCTGGGTATTACTGTATATGCTGAGGTGGCACAAACACATTTGACCTGAACTCATTAAGTCCCTAAAAATAACGAAGATCCCGGTGTGGTGATCATGGAGTGGACAGGAAGTGGCTTCTCCAAAGTAACGGGGTCGCCTGTAAACTAAAGAGAAAGAAGGATCAGCCGCTAACGCCAACATCCCTCACAGGGCGCCATCATCAGCGGCCTGATGGCCAACAGCAGCTACGTGGTTCAGGTCATGGCCGTCTGCACCAACGGACTCAGAGGACGATGGAGCGACCAGATCATCGTGGACATGCCGCAGGAAGAGCCTGGTAGCATCAGCAGTCCTCATAATTCAGACCCAGTTCATTCCATCAACAGGGTCTCAAAAGTTCTCTCTTTCTTTAGAGAGTGATCCAGACGCCGACGCCGCCACCAAAGATTTGGAGGACAACCAGGAGGTAGGACGTGGTCATAACCAGGCCAACACCAAAGAGATGAGATGGAGGAGGGACTTGTGGTTTGGTATCTGAGGAGCCTTCAGTCTGGAGGCTCCTGTCTCACTCGTGTCACCACTGAACCACCAGGGAGCTAAAAACTACAACGAGTCTCCTCCTTTGTCTTAGGACCCATTTAACAGCAGATGGCCAGAGAACCCGAACCAGGTGGATTTATCCCAAGAGGTCCACAGCCCAGTGGAGGAGGTCCCTGTGGAGCAGACCAGGGTTTACCAGAACCAGCCAGATGACCAAAGCCGCCCTGACCCAAACCCACCAGTCCAGTTGGACCCCCGGGCAACTCCCAAATCCCCTCCACGGCCTAAACCGGGTGTGAAGAAGAAAATCAACCAAAGTGGGTCTGAGCCTGATGTGGTGGGTCAGAACTTGGTGGAGGAGGATCAGCGCGTTTCCACACATCAGGGTCTCCCAAACGTGGGCTTGGACGGCAACGGCGCCATATGGGTGAGCGGGTTCACCGAGCAGCCGGGCTTCCTGTTCCCCGCGGCCCGACCCACCACCCCGCCGCCTCTTCGCAGGCAGATCACAGAAGAGGCGTCGCTGTCGGTGACGCCGAAGCAGGTCGTCAGCACCACATTTGGCCTCTTTATCCCATCGTCCTCCAACAGATGTTGACCAAGTCACGTCTTCAATGTCTCCTCAGGTGAACGACTACAGTCTGCTGGACCAAGACCCCCCTTCTCTTCAGCCGGACATCTTCTCTCCTCCTGTGGAGGACGTGCAGGTCACAGATGTCTTCTACGAAGACACCTTCAAAGACTCTGGACTCCAAACCACTCGATTTGTTGCGATTCCAGGTCAGAATCTTGTTTCTCCTTCACGTGAACTTGTCGTGCACATCACTGCAGCTTCTGGGGTCATAAACATTTCGATCTTTACGCTCTCTCTCTTCCTCTGGAGTCTGGTGACACGTTTAAATGTGTGTCCAGCTGGTCTAAAGCAGCCAACATGCTCTGTAGGATGAGACTGCTCCTATAATGCTCCTGTCCACAGGTGCTGAAGTGGACAATGTCTCCTCGTCCACCCCAGAAGACGACGCCGCCTCCGTGAACCCACCTCAGGCAGAAACGGACGCTTCGGCTCCCTCCAACGGCTCCTCCCCCTGGGTCACCGACAGGACGGCCCCCAGGAGCAACACGCTCGCCGGCTCTGTCTACAAATCCTTCACGTCTCCGTCTCTGCTCCGGGTTCTGATGCACACCACCCAGCCGATGTTTACAGGTACCGAGTGATCTGAGCGTGGGCCACTATGTGAGAGCAGATGAGCTTTAACCATATTTCTGTGGTGGGGAGACGGCTGGACACGTCCTTGGTGCTCGGCTGTGTCCTCTGATGGACCTCTGCTCTTGGCGTAATCACCTCTGTCCACGGTGGAGTTGATACGGACTCTGAATCCCGTTTCTCCCACCTCTTTATCCAGTCATTAGCTCTGCATTCAGTTCTGTGGCTGAATGAAAGACGCTGCTGTCGTAAACTCTCCCCGTACTTGTGTCTTTTGGACAATATGAGACGCGTTTTTAAACTTTTCAGCCCTCAGTTTCTGATTTGCTTGAATGTGAGATGATCCTGAGCTCAGGGCCTGAAGCAGGATCCTCCAGTTTCAGCCTGGAGGAGCATCCTCTTCTGAAAAAGGAACCAACAGGATGGAGGGTTAAACATTTAGTGATGTTTAAAGGAACGTCAGCTGTGACCAGAAGAGTGGAGGACACATCTCCAGCCAGTGTCCTCCAGGCTGAGAGAAGCTGGAGTTAAGGCTGCAGTGGCAACGATCCTTTACAGGGATCCTGGCAGTGGGAGGAAAACTGGGCCCAGTCTCAGAGATTGTAGCTCGCCTGAGGATGCATGTTGGTGTCCAGAGAGCAGAGATGGAGAGATTATGGAAAGGGAGAAAGGGAAGAAGGGATGCGGTTTGCAGCCACTCTCAGCACTGATGGGATGGTTTGGGCTCATTTTGGCTCATCTCGTCGCTCCGCTGAGACTTCAAGTTATAAACAGAGCCAGAGGCAAGAAAATTCTGTAAACGTTTATGCTAATGTTCTATATAAGACATCGTTCCGATGAGCTGCTGCCACCTTGGAATGTGGGAAGATCTCTGGCCCAGTTCTGCCATGTTGCTGGTTCCTCCTCAGTCCTGTCAGTTACAGCCTTAAACGACCCATAATTCTGACTGAACCCTCAGAATCTATGAATTATGAATCCCGATGAAGCCAAGTGCTCCACTTACAGAATAAATCACATTTTGAAGTGGAAAACGAAATGAGAGGGAAGGATGATGCTGGCCCTCTACAAGCACGATGCTGCTTTCCCGTTTGTGAGGCCCCGTTTTCCATCCCGTGTCCAGCTGTGTTGGGCTCTGATAAACAGCCTCCTGCCTCAGCAGCAGCAGATGGTGGAGAGCAATAACAGCGAGCTACAAACCCTAATGAAGCAGCCGACACCCGCAGTTCCCCCACCGCAGCACAAATCTCGGGGTTTTTCAAGCTCCCAACGTCCGCTTCTTCTCTCCTAGAGGGCAACAACAGCAGCCACGAGCCTCGGGTGGGCCTGGTGGGCGCCGTGGAGATGGAGACGAGGACGGTGGTTCCGCTGGCCGTGGTCTCCACGCTCACCATCATCTGTCTGCTGGTGCTGGTGGGCATCCTCATCTACTGGAGGTACTCCTGCACAGTCTGAGCAGCCCTCCAGATCTGCACCCTCCCCGCGTTCACGCTCTGAGTTGTTTATTTCACAGAAACTGCGTCCAGGTGGCTCATTTCTACACGGACGATGGTGCCACGCCAAAGGTGGTATCTGCTCCATCAACGCCCCTGCTGCTGGCTACAGGTGACCATACCCAGAACTGAGCTAATGTTTACAGCTCCATCTCCCACAGATGGATGCTAATCTTGGTAAAACCGCATCGCCGTCCTGTCGGCTCACACGCGTCTCCTCTCTTTGGCTGCAGATGATCACGAGCCGCTGACAGTGAAGCAGTTTGTGAAGCACGTCATGGAGCTGCACAACTCCAACACCTTCTCCAAGGAGTTCGAGGTAACTGAAGCCTTTCTAGTCACTGCGGCGGTACCGAGAGAAAACACGAGAACTGGTGGAAAAATAGAGAGGTTTGATTGACAGTAGCTCATCTCCACATCTGTTTAATGCTCTTCCATGTGTCCTTTAACACCACGAACCTTAGAAGAGCTGCTTCTAGCAGTAGGCAGCTATCCAGGGCCTCGAGGCTAGTCTACACTTGTATCTAGCATCCGAAGCACTCGGGCTGATTCTACAGCAGCTGCTGAAATAGTTGCACCAATAGGAGTGTCTGCATGAACATCGGCCACCTGTGTTTCCCAGCATGAACCTCCATGAAGCTCCAGATGTGGCGATCGCTTGTGTTTCTCCTGTGTTGTTTCCTGCTGCTGCTGCATAGAAACTATATCAGAAGGCCTGAGGGCCCCAGCTGTTGACCTGTATGGATCTGAAGCCCATATTCCTGTATCTGCACTGACTCCTGGTCTGTCTGTCTGTCCGTCCGTCCGTCCGTCCACCCGCCATCTCGCCCCGTCCTGCTCTCCTTTCACCTTCACCACCATCGTTGTGCTTTCTGCATCCTCACCACCCTCCATTAGATTGTCAAAGGGTCCTTTGAGGTAAGACAACGTCCAGCCTCTCAGCTGCACCAGCTCTGATACCGAGTCTTTCCTGACTCGGCGTTCTAGTCCTGCCTGAGCTCCGTCTGGTCTCCTTGCGCGTCGTTGGCGCCGCCGTGGGCGTGTGGAGGCACTAACCTCGCGTTTCTTCTGTTCAGGACGTGCAGGTGTGCACGGTAGATATGGGCATCACCGCCGACAGCTCCAATCACCCCGACAACAAGAGCAAAAACAGATACATCAACATCCTGGCCTGTGAGTGTCTGTGCACGTGGCGCCCGCGTGCACCCGCCCTCATCCACCTGACCACTTGTGTTTCTCCCAGACGACCACAGCAGAGTCAAACTCTCCACCAGCCTGGACAGAGACGGGAAGTGCGGCGACTACATCAACGCCAACTTTGTGGACGTGAGTGTT